>NC_058406.1:148462802-148481671 GCF_002201575.2 Neomonachus schauinslandi
GATAGATAGATAGATAGATAGATAGATAGATAGATAGATAGATAGATGATAGATAGATGATAGATCAGTCGATCACATTTTGCTTATCCATTCATCCATTAATGGTCACTTGGGTTGCTTCCGCCTCTTGGCTATTGTGAATAATGCTGCCATGAGCATGGCTGTACAAATATAGACATGCTTTTAAAGGAATATAGAAGTGAAGGTTTTGGAAAGTTAGGAGGGGAGATTTAGGGAAATAAATTTGTAGAGACAAAAAAACTCAAAAAGCAATTTATGCCCAACAATGGCAAGGTTGAAAGAATACCTGTGAATAGTTAGCAAAAAAAAGTCATTAGTCAAGGATCGTTGAGTTGTCAGAAACAGAACCCATTCATACTAGCTCAAAGAAAAGAGAAGTGCTTATCATAAGAACACAGTGGTGTCTCATGGTACCCAAGGTGGGACCTCAGGAAGGACTGGATCCAGAAACTGGAGTTAAAAACCAAATTCTTCTCTTCATCTCACAGAACCCATATTTGTTCTTTCAACTGCAGACACTGCTATTCTAGGATTTAAGGATTCAATTGTAAATAAAACAGACTTTACACTGGGGAAGATGAGTAATAAGCAACTATATAAACAAGCAATTCCAAATTCTGTAAATTGTGTGAAGAAAAAAGCAAATGCTGTGAGAAAGAATATCAAGGAGGTGAGAGTGGCAGAGGGACCTGACTTCATCCTAGCTGATCATTGATTGTTACTCTGAGGAGGCAACACTGAAGCTGCAACTGGAAGGACAAGGAGGTGACAGCCACATGACAGGCAGAGTAGATGTTGTGTTGATGAAGTGAGAGAAAGCCATGAGCCTGGAGTGGGGTGAGCGAGGGATAGTGTAGCAGATGGAAAGGAAAGGAGTGTAATGGTGGGTACCAGATCACACAGAGCCTTGTTGACTATGGAATGAATTTCTTTTCTAGTGCAATGGAAATTTACTGACAAGTTATAAGCTAGGGAGCAACAATATCTGATTTATGTTTCTAGAAGATCCTTCTGGAAGTCAGGTGGAGAGTGGATTTGGGAGGGAGACAGGAATGGGAATCTCATAGGCAGTGGCTTAGGCCAAGACCAGGGAGGTAGAGAGAAGGGGCCAGGTTCAAGACATACTTGGGGTACATGAGTGTTCATAGCAGCATTATTCATAATAGACAAAAAATGAAAACAGCCCAAATGCTCATCAACAGATGAATGGATAAACAAATTGTGGTATATCCATACAGTGGAATATTATTCACCCACAAAAAGGAATGAAGTACTGATACATGGTACAATGTGGATAAACCTTAAAAAATTGTGCTAATTGAAAGAAACCAGTTACAAAAACCACATATTATTTGATCCTGTCCTTATGGAAGTGCAGAATAGGGAAATCTATGGAGACAGAAGGTAGATTAGTGGTTGCCTAGGACAAAGGGGTGGGGTGATGGGAGGGGAGGTGACAGCTAAAGGGTAGGGGGTTTCTTTTTGAGGTGATGAAAATCTGAAATTGGCTGGGATGATGCTTGAACATACCAATGAATAACTAAAACCATTGGATGGTATACTTCAAATGGGAGAATTGTATGGAATGGGAATTATTCTCAGTAAAGCTGTTGAAAAAAGAGAGAGTCACACCTGGGAGGCAGAACTGACAGATGAGCTCCTGGCTTGGAGGAGGAGTGTGCAGCCTGTCATCTCTCTTCTCTCTCTGTGCTTCCATTTTGTTCCCCTTCTCTCACTGGGCTTTCTCTGTGCACAAGGAGAAAAGTGGCCTATCCTAGGTCTTACTCTACATTGCATCCAGCCCTGTGCTCGTACAATAGAAATCTCTGTAATCCAGCTTTAAGTCCCCTGGATGGAGACTTGTTTGCCCAGCCAGGGTGCCCCTTAGTAGGGCTGTGTGGGATGAGCTGTTCCCATCTGAAGAGGTAATAGGAATCTATTGTCAGAGTTTTCCAACAGAACCAACGTATAATGAGCACCTTCCATGTACCACATACAGTGTCAACTGCTCTCACAGCCCTAATCCCCTATAATCCTTTATGAACACTGTATGAAAGCATGTGCTGACTAAATAAACTTTCTCATTTGGGTTCAACTTGTGGGGTATGCATAATGTCCCATCAAGGCCACAACTGGTAAAATCTTCTACCCGAGGGTAGGAGGAGGCCTCCTTGAAATGGGATTACCAGCCACAGAGTCTGGTTTCCAGAGGGTAGTGTTTTCAGTTCACCAAAACACAGGGCTCAGAGTTCCTTCTGGTTAGTTGCATTGGCCAACAGAGAGATGTTTCTGAAGAATGCTTTAAAACCAGTCTGATGGGAAGAGAATCTGTTATAAAAACTATTTGGCTCTTAAATATTAGCAATCTATAAATTCCCTGTTTAAAAACCTTCCCTGGCCTTCCTGATCTGACATTACTCTTTGGAAAGAATGATGGCAAATGCCCGAGGTTGAAGGTAGAGAGTGAGACCTGAGGAAAATCCATATTCTTTAGCTTAATCAGTGTTTGTGGAGTAGGCAGAACCCAAATCCAAACCATATTTTCCAAACAGATTTTCCCTCTTAATTCTTAAATCCATGTGTATTATATGAGAAATCTAATCCATATGTTTCTTACTCGTTTACACTTAACTCATCAAATAATTTCCTCTGAAGAGCTATTTGATGTCCAAGGAGACTTGAGAGACTTCTTTTTTTTTTTTCTTTTTAACAAGCCTTTGTTCTTAGAAATAAAGAAGCTGCTGAAGTTGTTATATGCAAAGAATAAATGAACTTGAACCCCAGAAAGGTTAAACTTTGTTTCAAGGAGGTTCTATATTGGGAAGAAATGACTTTAGGAATGAGCTCTTCTCCTTTTAAAATTTTTTTAGGAGGGGCCTTCAAATGGGTGCTTGGGTTTTCATGCCAAAACAATTTGTTCTTTAGCTGTTTTTGGTAGGCACCATTGGATAGATAAAGTCCATCTTCTTAAGGCATTCCTAGGTGGTCTTCAACTTTTTAGTTAGAAGAAACCACAGCTAATTTTGATCTCTATCTGATCATTTGAGGCAAAATCTGCCCAAGGCAAGATGAATCCTTCCGAGGTTCCCAAGATGTGTGTTGTAAAGAACAAAGCTCCGTGATGAAAGAGGTGCCATGGAACCAGAGGGCTGAGAGGTTCTTCCTTTCATTGGGAGACAAAGTAATCCAAGTGAGAAGTTTATCAGGCATGTGCTTGGTGGGTATTCCAGGACCTCCAAGAAGGGAAGGATGGTCAAGGACAGACAGGGCAGGAGAGGCTCACCAGGGCAGCTGGGCCCTGGGGGCTGAGGAGTAACAGCCTGAGTATTGATGCGGCCATACCCAGATGAAGACACAAGCACCCTGGGCTGGCATCAGTTGGACACTCCTTCAAATTGCTGTGTTAAAAATATTTGCTTGATGATTATTGGAAGAGAAACTGAGGACTGTGTGTAAAGCATGCAGGACTGAGGGTGGCAGGACTCATGGTCTCTACCACCTCTGCAATTCCACTCTACCCCAATCTGTCCACCCCACCCAGCAAACCCAAGCCATGCAGTCTGCTACTGGCCTGTTGGGGACCATCAGTTGTAACTTTTCATGCCCTTTGGGAATCTTACAGCCCACTGAAAGTGCTCTCCCTGTATTCTAGTAAATACAGATTTCTTGGCCTTGTACCATTTCTAATGATGCTTTAGCAACCCTTATAGACTATTCTTGGACAACTGTCTGCTTGGGATGATATGAGATATGGGCAAATACTTAGCTCAGTGCATAGAGGAAAGGAATAAGATTGAATAAGAGAAAATAAGGTCTAGGAAACTGGCATTGTTTATTTTCTCCTATGTTCCAGGCTAGTGCTTGATGTCATAGAAGCATTGTTCTTGTTTATCTCTATAACAGCACTACAAGGCAGGCGTTGTGATCCCATTTAGTAGGTGAGGAAGGAGATACACAGAGGATAACACACTTGCCCATGGGCAGCTAATAAGGAGAGAAGCTTGGATACAAACACAATATAGGGTTAGGATAGATTTGCAGTGGGGGAGGAGGGTAGTTGGATGAAGATCAGAGTCAGGAATAGCAATGAGGAGCCACTAAGAAACCTGAGGATAAAAGGAAGGGGCAGTGAGCTAGAAACAGGGCATATTAGTGACCACCACATTTGAGGGTTGGGAGTGGGTTTGGAGGGAGAGGAAAAGAAGCTTCTGGTCCTGAGGAAACATTGGTGACATTGAAACCTGGATGTCAAGGGAGGGCATGGGTTTGAAGGGAAAGATGCTGAACCTGTTGTGTTTGAGGTTCTGGAAGAACTGCAATGTAGGCTTCTGGTCTGTGCTGGAGAGCGGTCAGGGCTGGACTGGAGGACTAGCCTCAGGTTGACATACTGAAGGACACAGATGGGACGCCAGGCAAGGAAACAGAGCAGCCCACTGAACACTGAACTTTTGGGACCACCATACTGTGTTGTCTGATGATACAGTATCTCTGCTTCTCAGTGGGGACTCTGCTACCTCTGATGCAGAACATTGGAAAATGGAGGGGTTGTTTTTCATTGTCCCAGTGACTGGAGGATGCCACTGGTCTTCAGTAAGCATACAAGGTATACAAGGATACAAGATGTCCTACAATGCATGGGAGTTTTGCACAGTGAAAAATCACTCTGGGGTCCTCTTCATTTCTAAATATCCCATTGGACATTCATTTAAGTGAAAACTCTTTATAAGTCTCTGAGCCAGGACTCTAACTAAGTTTGCATATATACATATATATTTTGCTCCATTTAAATTTATACTCAGTTTCATAAGAATGTAAACCTGTAAATAAAAAATTGTACTTTGATTTACTGGAACTTGACTGAGTTGTTGCATTTCAGGAAATCACATCTCTGATGGTAATATCATTCCTAGATTTGAGTTATTACTCTGCATTAATACCTATTCCATTAATGATGATTCTGCATATGCATTCAAGCATGATTATTTTGTCTTCAGGTACTCATAATCTAACCATAAGTTTGAAATACATTTTTTCCTATGGATTCCTTTCCTTTCACTGATCCTTCACATTAGAGTTAGGCCATTATGTTGATCTTTTAAAAATTTGGTGAATTATATTATATATAACATTCATTTCAGGAGAGTGAAGAGGGTGTTACAAGCTGATCATTATAAGGGAAGGTTGAGACTAATGGAGCTGAGAACCCATGGTTCTAGACTAGTGCCATCCTATGGAAACATAATGCAAGCCACAAATAAAATTTTAAGTTTTTTTAGTAGCCACCTTAAAAATTAAGAGGATGGAATATTACTTTGCATCCTTAAAAAGGAAAGGAATCCTGTCACATGCTATATAGCATGGATAAAACTTGAGGATATTGTGCTAAGTGAAATAAGCCAGTCACCAAAAGACAAATACTGCATGAAGTACTTATATGAAGTATCTAAGGTAATCAAATTCTTAGAAACAGAAAATAGTTGCCAAGGTTTCGGGGGGAGGAGGAAAAGGGGAGTTATTTAATGGGTATAAAGTTGCATATTTGTAAGATGAAAAAGTTCTCGAGATCTGTCTCCCACAAAGTGAATATACTTAACACTACTGAACTGTATGCTTAAAAATGGTTAAGATGAGAAATTTGTGGTATGTGTTTTTTACCAAATTTTTTATAGGAGCAGGTGAAATTAAATTTTAATACTATATATTTATTTAACCTAACATATCCAAGATGCTATCACTGTAACATATAATCAATATAGCAACTGTTGATAAGATATTATATATTCTTTTTCTCATACAAAGTCTTTGAAATCTGTGTATTTTATACCTATAGCCCCCGTCAACCCAGACTGGACACATTTCTAGTGCTCAATAGCCATATATGGTTAGTGGTTACTGTATTGGACAGCCAAGTGCTAGAGAATAGAATAATAACTATAGAACACTTGTTGAGTAAGCTTTAAGTGCCAACCACTGCTGTGAATCCTTCACATAGAATGACTCATTTAATCCTCATAATGGCCCTATGAGATTGGCACATTGTCCCTGTCACACATGAAGAAACTGAAGCCCAGAAAGCTTCAGTGGCTTGTCTGAGGTCACACACCATTGTGTCCCCGAGTGGAAAGCTGAACCTGGGTGTTCTGGCCCCAGAACCCTGCCTTAACCACTGTGCAATGGGTGCCTTTGTAGGATTTTTCCTTAGGATTCCCTTGCTGGCCCATTGGGAGTCTGCACAGCCCTGGCAGGTCTTAGGGCCACAGGGACATGGCTGAGCCCCCAGGGAGCTGGTTCGGCTTGTCTTTCCCTGCCATTCCTGAGGAGCATGGCAGAGGCACTGGCTAGCCCTTCTGAGAAGCAGAAAGAAAACCTGTGCTTGCTTCACGACCCCCAGCAATGTCCTCTATTCTTCACTGTATTTCCATTAAAAAAGGTAGTAGGGCTGGGCAAATCAAAATGAAACACAGAAGGGACAGAAAGTCTGTCCCAATTCATGCATCTAATAAGGACTTGCTACCAGGACCTTGCTGGTGAGTTGTCTGCATTCCAATAACTTTCTCCAGGATTCTCCTTAATAAAGACAGATATCTCATTTCCTGGGACTCCATCAAGACTATGCTGGCAACTTCCCCATTAATTATTAAATTGTGCACTGTCACAAAATGATTGCATTTGCTTTTTATCTAAACACCACCCCTCATTGATGAAAAAAATCTCATTTAAGCTAATATGCTTTTAACTTGCTTAATTTCAACACCTCTGTGGAGGCTACTCATGAGCTGACTCCTTGCCCAGCTGGTCCCTTGACCCTTCTTTGTGTTCTCTGTTCCAAGACCAGTCTTGCTGAGCAGGAAAGGGGAGGACTCGCCATTTGAATAGGAGTCTTGGCTGGAGAGTTCCTGAGGGATGTGTATACTTCAACATGCAACTTTGAGTCTGAGCCCTCCACAAAAGTGAGACTCTACCTGCTGCTTCCAGAACCACGAAAATGGCCTAAGAGTGCTCCCACAGGAGTAAAACAGCCTCCCAGTTTCAATTCGGCAGCTTCATGAGTCAGGTAATTATACCCAGATTCCCTTTACGGGGACCTCCTAATTATTTTTAATAAAGAGATGATTCCAGATGTGATCCACAAAGCTGGTGGCATCATAACCCTAGAGCTGGAGAAGTACCTCCTCCCAGATGTCGCCCTCCTCTGGCAGGGAGACAAGGTGTTTTGAAAGGACCCTTCATTGTTGATTTTGAAGAATATCATTTGCCAAGCAACTCATCTTCCTGGCACTGTCTTCTCTGGGCTGTCAGATGGGTCACTTCACTGGAGTGCTGTGAATCAGGTCAGTCTGTTCCTCTGATTAACCCTGATCTCATTCTGTTGGCAGCAGGCCATAGCCTGAGGCCCTGCTGCCTTCTGAAGGCTGCCCGCTCATGCCAGGGGTACTGGGAACAGGAAGAGCTGACTGAGCTCACACCATGAGCCAGGCTCCGTTCTAAGTGCTCTTGAAACCTGTCTCCTTAAATTTTCACATAGGTGTTATTTTACTTCTCTCCCTGTTTTACAGATCAGGAAACTGAGGCTCACTGGTGTTATGACCATCGCTCAAGACTACACAGCTAATGTAACTGGGGGAGCTGGGATTTGAACCTACATCTCTCTGGCTCCAGAGCCTAAGGGCTTAACTCCTATGCCATACTGCTAGGGGTTAGCTAGCCAGAAAGGGAATTATCTGGGCCATGTTTTCATGGCCAGAACTTAGCTAGATTATCCAAGGGCACCCATTTTCATCAATATGGATGGCACATCATGCTCTTGGCCTCTGATTGGGGGCATATACGATAATCATAGTTTTCCTTGCCCATCACAGCCATATTCATTAGACCAGGGATGGGCCCACTATCCTAGCCAGAACAATAAGAGGTTTCCCTAGGAATTTTCAAATTGAAATTGAAAAAAAGAGGAGCCTTTCCTACTCCAATGGTGCAACTAGGTAGACAAGAGCTGTTAAGTGGCCATGGATCATGGTCCAGGTTTGTGGAGAAGGGCAAGAAGATAATGCTTGATAATACACAGAGAAATGGAAAAAGAAAAATTCCAATGGCATTTGAGCCCCTGATTCAAATTTCTGGGGCACACCCTTGTATTTCCTACAATTCAGCTACGTAAGCAAATAAATTTCCCCTTTTCACCCAAAATAGTCCTACTTGAGTTCCTATCACTTGTGATAAAACCACACTAAAACACCTTGCACTGGAATTTGGTCTACTAAGGACGATGCAGAGCTTCTAAAGGGCTTTAATGAGCACTAGAGAGGGGCAGGAGTGGAGAGGGGAACACTTTAAGCAGGAAGACCAGCAAGGAGCCTCTTGCAGTGTAAGCTGCATCAGTGGTCCCACAGAGAGGTGATGAGGGCTAGAACCAAGGCAGCTGGGGGTGGAGTCAACTTGGGAGAAGTTTTCTGATTTGGCAATTGATTAAAATTAGGGAGATGATACAAGAGGTGCCCAGGATGATTCTCAAGTAGATGGTGATGCCATTAGTTGAACAGAAAAGCACAGGAGGCAGAGCAAACTCAGAGGAGGTGAGTGGAGAAGCAATAGGTAATAAGCTTGGCCATGGATAGCTGACTGGTGTTCAGCTGTGTGTGGCTCCTTTAAGCTGACACCATATGTTTTGGCACCCTGACAAAGGTGTGTTCTGGTAATCACCTGCTGGTGACAGCCTCCGTCCCGAGTCACTCACCCTAACCTGTGCCTCACACCTCTTTCCACCCTGCTTTCAGCTCTCCCAGTCACCAAGTGGCCTTATTTTGTCCTTGCATCACCCAGCAGATTTGTCAGAACTGGCATTGTCTTCCTGGTAGAACTTAGGCTCCTTTCCATGGAATTCTGTCCTTCTTGCTGCTCAGCTGAATTGAGCCACGTTGGATAACTCCCTCCCTAGAGTGGAGGGGATGGATGGCTAGCACTGTTAAAAACAAACAAAGGAATCATGCTGTGGAAATCTGACTCCAGCCAATTTGGCTGCTTATAATTATCAGGTTCTTTGTGCTGGGTATCTGTAGCCTACCATAGTTAAAAAGTGATGAGGCTTATAGATTTGCTCTACTAAGACTGCCCAACTAAAGGGTAAGGGTAGGTTGCATTGAAAGCAAGACCCAGACCAAATTCTATTACACATACAAACATTTATTAATAAGCAGGCATTATAATAATGCATAATCTTTTTTTCTACATTTGATAAAATCTCTGCCCTCTGACATACACTTCGTTGCATGATGAGATAATATTCTAGTGGCAGAATTCTAGTCAAAATCAGGCAATAGCCTCAAGCACACAGATAAGGTGGAGTCTGTGGCTTGGCAGGCCATTATGAAGAGTGTAAGGTGTTGAACTTGAAAAATTCTTACACTGTGTTCATGTAAGCATGGAAGACCTGTACTGTATTTTGGGCTACCCACATATCTTTTGCACCAATTATTTCACCAACAAAAAATAATTTCTAAACCCATTACACAATGAGCAGACCCTCTAATGCTGATGGAAGATAAAGATTGCTGAAGTACTACTCAGAAATAAACCCACACATATATAGTCAACTAATACTTGACAAGGAAGCTAAGAAGACTCAACAGGGAAAGGATAGTCTCTTCAATGAATGGTTTTGGAAAAACTAGATAACCATATGCAAAAGAGTAAAATTGGACCCCTATCTTACACCACTCACAAAAATTAATTCAAAGTGGATTAGAGACTTAAATATAAGATACAAAGTTGCAGAACTACTAGAAGAAAACAAAGGGGAAAGCTCCTTGACACTGGTCTTAGCAAAGAGTTTTTTGGATATGACACCAAAAGCACAAACAACAAAAGCAAAAATAAATATGTGGGACTATATCAAACTAAAAAGCTTCTGCACAGCAAAAGAAACAATCAGCAAAATAAAAAGGCAACCTACCGAATGGAAGAAAATGTTTGCAAATCATCTATCTGATAAGGTCTAAGTGTCCAAAATACATAAGGAACTCATACAATTCAGTAGCAAGAAAATCCAAACAATCCAATTAAAAATGGTCAAAGGACTTGAAGAAACATTTTTCCAAAGAAGACATACAACTGGCCAACAGGTACACAAAAAGATGTTCAACATCATTAATCATCAGAGAAATGAAAATCAAACCACACACCTGTTAGAATGACTATCATCAAAAAGACAAAGATAGCAAGGGTTGGTGAGGAAGTGGAGAAAAGGGAACCCATATGTGCTGTCGGTGGGAATGCAAATTTATACAGCCACTATGGAAATCAATATGGAGGTTCCTCAAAAAAATAAAAATAGAACTATGATATGATCCAGCCATCTCCCTTCTGGGTACATATCTGAAGGAAATGAAATCACTATCTGGAAGAGATCTTTGTATGCCCATGTTCACTGCAGCATTATTCACAATAGCCAAGACGTGGAAATAACCTAAGTTGAATAGATAGAGAAAATGAATACTTATGAATAAAGAAAATATGGTATATATGTACAATGGAATTTATTATTCAGCCGTAAAATAGAAGGAAATCCTGTCTTTGTGACAAATAGATGGACCATGAGGGCATCATGCTAAGTGAAATAAGTCACTCATAGAACTCAGGAATAGAGACTAGAATGGTGGTTGCCAGAGGCTGTGGGGTGGGAGAAATGGGAGATGGTCAAAGGGTATGAACCCCCAGATAGAAGATAAATTCTGGGAATCTGATGTACAGCATGGTGACTATAATTAACAATACTGTATTATATACTTGAAAGTTGTTGATAGAGTAGATTTTAAATTTTATCATCACAAAAATGGTAATTATGTGAGGGGATGAGGTGTTAACTAACTTTATTGTGGTAATCATTTTGCAATGTATATGTTTATCAAATCATCATATTGTACATCTTAAGCTTTCATATAAGTTAGTAATAGCTTATTAAAGCTGGGGGTGAAGAGGAAAATTGCTGAAGCTCATGTAGAAGCTACCCTAGACTGTAGATTTCCAATTAGAGTTTATCAGAGCTTACAAAACATTGTGGAATGTGTATTGCTAATTAGGGTACTTCGGACTTAACAAAATGCTCCTAGGATGTAGCTTAAAAATCAATTGGTCTATAAATAAAATAAATGACATGTAAAATACATAAACAAATATATATAATTCATACCATGTGCTTGCCTCAGAACCTTTGCATAAGCTGTTCTCTGCACACAATGTCTTCATCCCTTTCTCACACATTTGCCTGAATGGCTCCTATTCTATCTTCAGGACTTGGAATAGCTGTCACCTCCTTCAGGAAGCCTTCCCTGATCCTCTGCCATCCCCATCAAGGACGAGTTGAGTGACTATCCCTTGTCTTTCATATCTTTTTGTAGCATCTTGTGCTAATTTCTCGTCATTGAAAGTCAATCAACCGGTCTGTTCCCTTCCCTTGACTGTAATTCGTAGTCCCTTTCTCCATAGTGCCAGCAGAATACCTGGCCATTAGTAGATGCTTAGTTTGTTTGTAAAATTGAATTTAACTCAAAGGAGAAACCGGTTTTGTTTTTCTTCCTCCCTGCTTCCCATCCATGTATTGGAAAAGGAATCACCAATGATTATTTGTTGACCAAAGGTAGATAACCAGTGAGAAGGGGCTGAATGGGACACTGCCCTGGATAGCTCATAAGTTTGAGAATAATTTGGAAGTGACTAAACAAAGAAATATTTTTAATTTGTTTTCACTTCAAATGCTTCAAGTGTTCACTGATTTGCTCTCAGGGTGAGCTCTGGAGCTGGAGTCGTGGTGAGTATCTTCTGTGTTGGCTGATCATTGATATTTATCCTGAGGAGAAGAAAGTGACCAGAGGCCTTATTCAGTGATGCTTCCCTAGGGGTCATGCAATTCCTCATGGAGTGAAGATCAGTGAGGGGCTGTCAGCCAGACAGCCCATCGGGAGGCTGCTAACCTCATTTTGTCCACCACAGTCCAAATACACAGACTTGGACTTGACATTTGCCAAAGTACAGCTAAACAAATGGTGGTGAAATGATGCTCACGCATTCAGCCCCACATCAAAGTAGCTAAAATAGGGTTTTAATGTTAGAATATAGACTCGGCAGAAATTTGGAGACACGGGTCATTTATATGGAGATACTCTTCCTTTTGCAGCTCTGAATCTGTCATTTTAAATATGACCAGGCTTGTATCTCATTGAGCATTTCATCTCATTTAAATAAATAGTGAAGAAGGTGGGAGGATGATGTGGAATTTGTGCATTCAAAATATGTAAAGTTTTGGGATTATGTGGGAAATACTATGAATGGATGATTGCCGTCCCCTGAGGTTCCAGGAAAGGAACTGGAGGTCGAGAAGGGGCGTAATACCTGTTTCTCTTCTGCACCTTTATCCACAGCCCCAGTATCCCCCCGGACCCTCAACCCCCTCAGCCCTATAAAATACCACAACGCCATAAAATCACACCAGGATCAGCACTCGGGGCATGGAAAACAATGCAGGAGAATTCTACAGTGCGGAGTTGAAAGCCTTAGTCCTCGGACAAAGACTGGGCAGCAGCTCCTAAGGATCCCTGGGCCTGCCTTCAGGTCGGGCTGGGTGGGTGTGTCTGGCCTGGGGCTTGTTAGTCCACCTTGTGGCAAGTAAGGGTCCTCTGAAGAGCTCTTGGATAAAGGTTCTCTCAACAAAGGTCATTCTGTGAATGAAATCTGGTGTGTTTGTATGCTTTGCTCTGGTAAGTAGCAAAAAATGGTCAGAGATCATTTAAAAAGGCCCCAGAGCCTTCATCCAAAATTCAGAATTTTTCAGGTTCTAGAAAGGGAACTCAGGAGCTGATCACGGATCTGTCATAACATTCTCTTGAGGAGCTATTGCCCAGTGTAGCTCTCTGAAAAAGAAAAACTCTGATTTCCACTCCCCCATTTAGGAAACCACAAACCAGCCCAAAGATTCAGGCTCAGAATCCTGATACCCTTCAGGTGAACCCGCTGCAACCCACTCACACCTGCGTTTTCTTCCCAGAGATTTTGAGACTCTGTGTGGGTTTTTTCATTTTCTCTTTCTTCCTGTGCTGTGCTTAAGGCCGTGTTGGCTTCCTCGCTCCTGTTGATACCCACCATGGTGAACTAACACGGAATCACGGTTAAGGGCTAAGACTTGTGGTCCGAAGGAACGTGGTTGAAATCCTACCCCTGGCACTCTTTGGCTGTTAGTTGGATACTAGGAAGCTGCTTAACCTCTCTGAACCTCAGCTCCTTCAGTGATAAGCCCTCTTGCAGGGTTGTCCTAGGAATTAAATTGAGGCTATGAAATCACTGAAACTTACAGAATGCTTGCTCTGGACCAAGCACATGTTACGAGTTCTCCATGAAGGGTTATTCTATCAAACAGAGGAGACCGGGGCTTTTTTTTATGAGGAAACAGACTCAGGAAAGCTAAGTCACTGGAGCCATATTGCAATCAAATGGAGAAGCTGGCATTCAGTAAGTAGTCTAACCTCTGGGACTCTTAGCCCCTCTGCCAGGATGGCTCAGTAGGTGGTCAGTGAAATGTTTTGCGTGGTTTCTGAAACAGAGCGAGCTCTCAGTGTAAGTAACTATGATGTCATCTCGAGGATGACAATAAAGGAGGAACAACTTTAAAAACAAGTGGAAACTGGAGGAAGACCATTGGGTAATGTGGTTGTCGGTGATGATCCGTGCGCTGCTCCTGACTTGGCAGCCCAGAGATAAGCCCCGCAGCTCTGTCACCATCCTTTTCAGTAGAGGCTCAAAGATAACTGGCTCAGAGATTTTCTAAATGTTACCAATCCATTCTCCGCACCCTCCAATCTGCTGGTGCAGGAGCCCTCATGTTTTAGGTCAGGTTCCTTGGGAAACAGACTCACGGAGATTCATGCTCACAAAATTTATTGGTCATCTGGAGATTATCATCTGTGGGGAATAAAGGAAGTCGGAGTGGCAGAGGGAAGAATTGCAATGTTATGCAGTCCCAACAGAAGCCTCAGTCTGTCTATCCCACAGGGAATGCTGAGGCTGCTAGTCTGTGGTGGGCAGAATTCCAAGATAGCCACAAGATTCCTGCCCTCTGGCGTACACGCCCTTACAATTCCTTTACCTTCAGTGTAGGCAGAACCTGGAGATATGATGAGATATAAACCCATGATTAGGTTCCTAAAGGTTGACTTGGAGTTAATCAAAAGAGAGCCTGTCTGGGTGGGCCTAGCCTAATCAGATGAGCCCCCAAACAAGCCTGTGCTCTTCCAGAAAGTGAAATTCATTTGAACATAAGTGAGAATAAGTGACTGTTAGAGGTCTGCCTTCCCTGGACCGTATCTGAGTCATCCATCCCCATGTTACAGATCAGAGCTGAGTGACAGCCACAGGATAGATGTTCAATATGTTTGTTGGATGAATGAATTTTCCTTGAGGCTCATGGATGGCAAAAGAGAAAACAGACTCAGAAAGCTAGTTCTGGCTAAGGAATGGGGCCTACAATGTGTAACTTACTCATCTCCAGCTTGCATTCCTCTCCAGGGTCTCCCTGCCCAGCTCCTGGCATATCTCCACATCTTTCCCTTCCCACCTGGCATACTCCAGCATAGCTAGACTTCTCAAGACACACCCACGGGGCAAGAGAGAGAGACAGGAGATCTGCCCTATGGTGCTCGAAATCCACTCTCTAAGTTTCCAGATTCTGACATGAAGGGCTACATCTTTCCTGGTTAATAGACTCTGGGACTATCCACCTCTTTAGGGGTGTGCACTTACTCTAGGTCAGAAGGGAAAATTGAGAATTAGCAAGAAGGAGTAAGTAATCAACTAACAGTGACCACCATGGGTGTGGTGAGCAGGAAGGATAGCATTTATGAAGTGTATTTGCCTATGGCCTCAGCAAGACAACCTGTTTTTATATAACAAAAAGTCTAAGATCCACACTTGGGGGGATTTATGTCATAAGTACCATTTAAGGATTTAAGGTTTCCCTGGGTAGTCTTCATGAACCTACTCCTCCACTCCAAAGACTTGAGGAGTGGGAAATTTTAATAATTTGTATCCATTTCCGGTATAATCTCTTGTCTTCTGAGATAAAACAGAAGTTGAAGCAATTGCAACAGGAAGGTATTTCTCAATGACTCAATTTGTTCTTTTTTTTTTTTTTTTAATTTTAGAATTTTATTGTGAGCCTGTAATGGGATGCTGTGCTGTTTGTCAAGCATCATTCCCAAGCCCTGGCAACGGCGACAGATAAACCAGGGACAGTCCAGATTGTTCCTCCCCACCTCTTGCCCCACCTGGGTCTGAAACATGCCCCAGAGGGACTTTGGCTCAGCAGGGACACCCTCGATATTGGAGCTCTTGTTGGGAAACCAGAAGGCTCTTCAGAGCACCCGACGAGGGCTGTGGGTGATGTAGCTGGGGAAGGGCCTGAGTGGATTTAGGTGGGTTCTGGGGATGTTTAGCATAAGACGTAGAGGAAAATCTGATCCACTTTGTCTCACCAGCCCCTGACAGGGAGCTGCAGACCTGGAGAGAAAATAACAAAATGCCTGGAAAGCTAAAACAAAAGTTGGGGGATAGCAGTGTGCCTGAGTAACATGGGAAAGGCACAAGGGCTGAGTACTCCCAGCGAAGTACAGTATTGTCTTTGAATGTTCAGATCACCCCGGGAATTTCCAGTCCTTTTCCATAACTCTGAGACCAAACGTGTGCATGTGACATTTCTAAAACTGTGATTTGTTTAAAAAGTTTTAGAAACAGGAACAGATAGAGATGGGTTCTGACTTTTAAAAATGGAAAAGAGGGTTTCTCTCTGGCTCGGTACTGTGACCAGTAAATGGAAACAAAGCAAACACGAGTGCAATACCTCACTCAGAACGTCTCAGCTCATCTTTCCACACTTCTAGCTGTTCCTCAGACTTCAGAGCATTTCATCTTTCACTTTATCAATGGGCAACACATCTTACTTGAAGGTGAAGAACACCATCCTGGCTAATGGGCAAAGGCTGGATATCTATGAAGTGTTTGTTTTCCTACTATTTAGAAAATTGTTTAACTAGAAGATAAACAAGTGTAAACCTCCACGGATGATTTCAGAAATGCACCGATAATGACTTGGAAAGAGGAAAACCCATTCTGCATCCTCTGTCATCCCACTGATGCCTGAGACAGCAGAATGTCATTTTCCACTCTTGCCCTGATCTTCTCATTCAATAAATAGTGATGACAATAGCAGCATATAATATTCGCAGTGACCATGTAATTTATTACCCAAACAGGGGCTCTTTTGAGAATGAAAGGGGATGCTCATAATCATCACTTCTGGACAACAGGCTTACACACATGGTCATCCCAGTATCAGTGGAAATAGGATTGATTCTCTAGTCGGACTCAGATTTCAATCCTAGTTGCTCACATACTTAGTCACCACATGAATGCAGACATGCCATTTCACCTCCAAAGCCCCACTTTGCTCATTTTATATTAATACTAATCTTGCAAGATGGTTATGAGGATTGAATGAAATAGTGTATGTGAAGTCACCTAGCAGAGCACGATGGTGGCATTCCACAAATATCCATAATTTTGCTTTACAGCAATATGCCAGGATTGGTGAATTTGTTCATTTGTTCATGCATCCATGAGTGAACTGGATAAGCATTACTGAGTGGAAGAGGGCCTCAGTGGAAGTCGTACTTCTCCACAGAGGATGTTTTAGAAAGTTGTGAAGGTGTGTTTGGTTGTCATATGATTTGGGGGGTGCTACTGGCATTTAGTGGGAGGATGTCAGGGATGCCAGACATCTTGCAAGAGGCAGAAGAGCATCCACTGCGAAGGATGATCCCTCATCTTTCATGGCCTCCTAGTGTCCCACTGGACATTCATGTGGGTTAAAAAAAATAATAGCTCTTCATAACGATGTGAGCCTAGAGACCATTTTTATTGTACGCATAAATGGAAAGCATTTTTTGCAGAGTTCTCGTATGCACTGGGTTTTCCAGGAATGTGTCAGCTGTATAAATAAAGAGAAAATTGCCCTTTGTTCAGAATTTTACCATTTCGGGAATTCTCATTACCAGTAGCAATACCACTGTTGGATAGTAATGGTAAAATGGGAAGGACACGTTAGTCACTAAGACAACATACCTGTCTCAAACTGCATTCCAGGCCTTCACATTCACGTGATTCCCCATATAGAAGGACACATTTTACATTCATGTCTGCTAGTGCGGCCGTGCCTAAGGATTTACATCATGAAAATCATTATTTTCTTAACAATTATTTTTCTTTTATTTCTCTATAATAACAGAGTATTGTATTTTGTGGCAGAAACTGCTAGATGCTCACCAAAAGCTATGTTGTCCTCTCTGTTCTGGGCCCCCAACTAGACTCGATTTCCCAGCCACCCTTGCACTTATTATGGTCATGGGCTGAGTTCTAGCCAATGGCACCTGAGAAAAGTGTGACCTGCCACTTCCGGGCCTGGCCCATGAAAATCTCCTATACGCCACACTCCATGTCCCTTTCTCTTCCCCACACATTACTTATCTGCCAGTCCCACGATAGGAGCTAGAAATAGTTTCTATCGGTGTAAGCCTTTAAATATAGGGCCCATTTGTTTTAGCAATCAGTGTACCCTAACTAATACAATATGGTCTTCTTTTTCTAATACTTATATGTGAATTTCATTTTAAGATAGTAAAGAGGACATTTAAAATATTAGCTATAAAAGAGGCCTTGGGTCAGATAGGGTTGAGAGCTCTTGGCCCAGACTGTGCAAGTTTTTGTAAGGACTATAAAGAAGAATGGCGCATGGTTGGTACTTCATCAAGTGTATAATAAGAGTATGCACGATGACACAGACACACAAATGTATGAGTGAATCATTAATTTGAGGCAGTGTGTAACAGGAAAGAATTGAGTTGTATAGATTGGGTGGCCTCCAAGCTTCTTTTCGTTTTGCAATTCCATTAGTTAAAAACTTTCTTTGAGCAAGCACACCCAATATATGTATATTTCATGGAATTCAAGACACTATCAATTGTATATGACATCATTAGCTCATGTCTCATTAAGAAAGAAAAATATTGCTGCCAACTATATTGGGACATAAGGCTTTCTTTAGGCATCTGTTGTAAAATACATCTCAATATGAGAGACATTAAAACGTGAAGCAATGTATGTCTTAAAATCTATAAGAATTGGTCATGTAGTTCTAAATGAATATATTAGGTCTATTTAAAAACACACAATGATGGAAATTTTAAAAGGTTGAAATTTTATAAGCAAA
The DNA here is from genome assembly GCF_002201575.2 of Neomonachus schauinslandi. Lineage (NCBI taxonomy): Eukaryota > Metazoa > Chordata > Mammalia > Carnivora > Phocidae > Neomonachus > Neomonachus schauinslandi. Next base: position 148,481,128 of record NC_058406.1, read on the forward strand.
ATGTCTACTACTTTCTTGTTGCACCTCAAAGGACCACCATATACCCCCACTTTGGAGACCACTGACATAGACAAGTCCTCTGTGGGGTCAGAAGAGCAAGGGTTACTCTTAGCTGTGCCTGTGAGGCTCTGGGTAAGTGGAATAGCATTCTAGGTGAAAGATGTTTCCAGAGTGCAGAAACAAGGATGTCTGAGCAGTGTTGGTGGGCAGTGAATAAAGCAAGGGGCTACAAGTGACCAAGATTCTGAGCCTCAGTGTTAGGGTCAGTGACAGAAGTAGGGGCGCCTGGGTGGCTCAGTCGTTAAGCATCTGCCTTCAGCTCAGGTCATGATCCCAGGGTCCTGGGATCGAGTCCCGCATCGGGCTCCCTGCTCAGCGGGAAGCCTGCTTCTCCCTCTCCCACTCCCCCTGCTTGTGTTCCCTCTCTCACTGTCTCTCTCTGTCAAATAAATAAATAAAATCTTAAGAAGAAGAAGAAGAAGAAGAAGAAGAAGAAGAAGAAGAAGAAGAAGAAGAAGAAGAAGAAGAAGAAGAAGAAGAAGAA